>NC_056725.1:966844674-966862174 GCF_019279795.1 Protopterus annectens | reverse complement strand
GACTTCAAGTGACAGGATCCTGTCTGCACCCACTCCCAGATGGGGATGAGCCCCATCCCTTGAGGCACTTCTTTCCGAATGTGGTGCAGGACCATCGGACAAGGAGTTCCTGGGGTGGGTCTCAGGTGTGCTGGGGCCAGGTGCCATGGCCAGATGAGGTGGTAGAGGTGGATCCGCTGGGACCGGCCTTCCCATACGTGCTATGGTGTTGCAGTTTTAAAACATATGTGGGTTAGTAATAGTCAACACAATCCAGGATTAGTTATAACAGCATGCATAGATGTTCCCATTAACCCAAAACACCAGATTTGGAATAATTGAGTAGCAAACAGAACACATGCATATATGGAACTACAGAGGCCATTACAATGGCATGCAGGTTACATTGATAGCAACAGGCCACCAATTATAGTGTTTCAACATGGAACATTAATGGAAACACATTTCAATATTTATTGAGCAATAGGACATATGTCCCAACAGTAGGTTTGGTGTAAACAGACATATTGATTTGTGTATGTAGATTACTGTTGCAGATATGGTGGGGGAGGGATGTCAATTAACAACTTATATATCCTTGTAATACTCATAACTTTAATGATCATTGCTTTAATCATTAAGGTACAGGTATTATTACAATACCATATGGCCTTGGTTTGGCAGTGATATGTTTGTGCACAGTGTATACTTCAATGGTTTTATAGCTAAATCCTTACATCTCTTACCTGGTAGACCTGGTGAGGGAATGTTTGTTAACACTACCCGATTGTTTCTACAGATATTCCCAGATTCAAAGTTAATATTATGCACATGCCTCTCAATCTCTTAATGCACACACTCTGGACAAAGCTTGACAACATGGGGGTACAAACAGGGACATATTTTGAATATTCCCGTCATAAACTTGGAGAGTTGCATGAGTGACAGGATTTGTTTTAATATACATTTTCTTAATGTTTTGCGGTCTGAAAATCAAATGTATGTCATTATTTCGTGACTACAATTCTGAGATCATCCCACTGATTCTCCAGGGGGCAGAGGAACAGGCAGAAAATATGAACCAATTATCTGGACATTCTGAATAATCTGTACAGTTGAGCAGTATGAATAGGCATACAGCTTACTACCACTCCCAGGATTCGAACCATAGCTGTGTCTGCTAAAAATACAACAATTTAAGTCACAGTAGAGTGTGCTATTTGAATATTGCTGTCTATTTCTTTAGTGTTTTTTGTCTAAGTCTCTCTTGGTTGTACAATCTGACCTTGTAATTACAACAGTCTTGCACAGACATTCCTACACATATTTTTATGTAACACAGTGTGAGAAACAGTGGTTGACACAACAGTACTATTCTGATCTCAGATGTTACTGAATGCTACATGTCAGGCCATACTATACTAGAGTAAACACTACCAGTCTAGGATTTACATCTTTACTGGGAGGCACAGTTTTCTTATCTAACAGACCTGTGGATGGAATATTCGTTAACACTACCTGACTGTTTCTACACATATTCCCAGATTCCTGTTAATATTATGCATATACCTCTCAATCTCTTAATGCACATACTCTGGACAAAGCTTGACAACATGGGGGCACAAATAGGGACATGTGTTGCATGAGAGACAGGATTTGTTTTCATATACATTTTCTGAAGGTTTTGAGGTCTGAAAATCAAATGTATTCATAGTGTAGGTTCATAGCTTCATAGGTAGGTACTAGACTATCATCCCAAAGGTCTAAGTAAGCCTAGCCATCAAGGTTCCCTGGCATACGCCACCCAAGAAAGTTAATTTTCTGTGCCTCTGTCAAATAGAGCCACAGAAGTGACCCCCGGGGATATTTCCTATTTCCCATCCACTTATCTAAGATTTTTCTTGAAAAGTGCTAATGAGGAACTTTGCTTGACATAGATGGGTAGCTTGTTCCAGAGTATAGGAAGTCTCTGGGACAGGAATCTATCCCTCCAGCATGTCCTGTTTATTGTGGTGACAAGGTTTAGGTCCCTAGAGCATGTAGCTCGGAGGGATTGGGATTTCTTTAGGTGCAGCATGTCCAGCAGCTCTGGGTTTAACATAGCTTTATATGTTAGGCAAAGATCTCCTCGGAGTAGGCGATATGCTACAGAGTAAAGCTGGAATTTTTTGAGATGGTCAGTGTAGTGCATCTGTTTGCGGCCAGTAATCCTCTTTGTGAGGTACTTCTGTGGCCTTTCCAGCTGCTGCAGATGTCTTGTGAGGTACATTCCAAAAGGGGCATTGTACTCTATAATGGGTCTAATGAGTGCCGAGTAGAGGGGAACAATGACCTCTTTTTTCCTGGATGAAAACTCTTTTGTGATGAGGTGTGCCACATAGAAGGATTTCCTGACTACTATTGTGATGTGATTATCAAAGGAGAGACTGCTATCCACCTGGGTCCCAAGGTCTCTTATCACACATTCGGCATTAAGTAGACTGCTGTTTATGTGGTAGTTCATGGGTACAGAGTTTTTTCCAAAGGGGATGACAATGCACTTTTTTGCATTGAGTTTGAGGCCATGTCTCTGACACCAGGCATCTGTCTCAGTGAGACCCTTCTGTAGGATGTCCACATCATTTGGGGACTCGACTATAGCTCCTAGTTTGCAGTCATCTGCAAACTTCATTAGCCAGAGGCCTTCTGTGTTAGCCTGTACTTCAGAGAAGTAGATACCAAACAGGAGAGGTCCCAGGACTGAACCCTGTGGTACTCCACTTGTTACTGGTTTGAAGTCAAATTTGGAGTCTACAATTCTGAGATCATCCCACTGATTTGCAAGGGGAACAGAGGAGCAGGCAGAAAATGTGAGACAATTAACTGGACATTCTGCAAAATCTGTACAGTTGAGAGGTTTGATTATGCATGCAGCTTACTACCAGTCCCAGGATTCGAAGCATGGCTGTGTCTGCTAAAAATACAACAATTTAAGTCACAGTAGAGTGTGCTATTTAGATATTGTTATCTATCTCTTTAGTGTTTTCTGTCTAAGTCTCTCTTGGTTGTACAATTGTACAATTTGATCTTGTACTTACAACAGTCTTATACAGACATTCCTAGACATTTTTTATGTAGTACAGTAAGAGTAACAGTGGTTAATACAATATTATTATTTAGAGAATGCAACAATAAATGCCAAACAATACCAGAGTAAACACAACCAGCCCAGGAGTTAGAGCTTTATTGCCAGGCAGTTACAGTTTTATTTAAATATGACCTGTATGGGACTATTACTGTCACATTGTCTGGTTTATTCAGTACAATCCGTACAACAGTTTTTATACTGCCAGATGACTTTCTACTACTTTATATTTATTTAGTATGTCTACTACAAGCAGGATTGTTACTCACCAGCCTCGCAACACAGCGTTTGCAGCCTACTTGCATGGGCTTCCTGATTCACAGCTGCTCAGCTACAGCTGTAAAGGAAATAGAGACATATTTAGGCATACCTATCCATCACATACACACAATGGGCTTTAGTAAGCAGTAATGGTATGACTACTTACACACTGCTGAGACATCACCCTCTGCCTTGCTTCCCTCCCTCTTTCTCCACTTCAAGTCGGCATAGTGGTGCCTGACCTGCTCACCACTCCAAGGGATACCAGTGGCACTGGTGACATCATGGGAAAGATGGTCACATGCTTCTGCTTTATATTGGGAGCCCTGGTACTGGGCCTGCAGCAGTCTCTCTTTATGTTTTTTTACCATGAGCCTGCATGTCCTCCCCGCGGTTGGGTGGGCATTCGAAAGACATGTGTGAATGGGCATGCCTTCGTTGAAGATTGGACATTGAGCTGGCACCTCGGCGTTTGTGAAAATCTACTGCCAGCAGACTGGAGTTCCACTGTGGCGACCCCTAACCGGGAAAAGCTGAAAGACAAATAACAACTACCAGGGTCCTACCATGACCTTAGACTCCTGTATGCCCCAACACTGCACCTGGAAGCGCAATTCCTCTCCAATTCCAGTCATCCTGCCTACAGTGGGAAGCTGCAACCAGTTATGAGCTGTATTCCTGCCTGTGGGGTTTAAATACGGCTGATTTTCCCACCCTTTGCCGTGATTGGATGGTTTTGAATCTGCTGAGCTAAGCTAAGCTACGAGCAAACCTGCTTAGCTAAGGTTAAAGGGACATGTTCAGCATTGCTTACCAATGGGCAAATCCACTTAACTATGCTACTCATTCCTTAGCTGTCATATTTACACAGTGCTTACACCTGGTAAGCAGAGCTCTGCAATGCTTAGCATTGCTTATTTTTTATTTTATAGACTGTCTGCTGTATGGCATTGATTCATCATTCATTACATATTATAAATTTGTTTACTGTCCCTGACATCCCCCAATGTGCTTCCATTACATTTATTCATGTGTGACTATACTGTATGGGGCACTTGTGTTTATATGGGGATTTCACAACTTTATTAAACTGACACCTCACATCTGGACCTAATGCAGTACTCCAGTTAACAAATATATGTTATTTAGTAGGTAATCCTAAAAAAATGTTCATGTAGTGCTTTCACATGTGAATTGGTTACAGTGGGGATTGAATCAGGAATGTCTGCTCGCAAAGCATACACTCTAACCACTACACTATTGCAATACTGCTTATGTTGGATGTCTCTTGCTATTTAACTTCTTGTGCTGTTTAAGCTGGACTAAGCATAGCTAAGCAACAGGCACACCTGTGCAGCTACGCTTAAACTTTATTGCATTTATAAAAAAAAGGTTTTGTTGTGTTATTTTATCTATACCCTTCAGAATATCCTTGCTAATGCTAAACCTGCTATTTTATCAGCTTTCTGCTTTGTGGGACAATTTTCCCTTTTGGCTTTGTCCACATTACTTACTCTGATGGGTTGGGAGGTGTGCACTATGCGCTTATGCTGCCTGTGTTATCCTAATAACTTTTGGCTTGGTAGCATACCTCTCAACCTCTTAGAGCAAAATATCTGGACAAAGCCTACAATAATGGGGGACAAATAGGGGTGGATTTTAAATATTGCTCTTAAAACTGAAAAAGTTGATAGAATAATAGGTTTTACATTAGAGTGAATTTTCTGATGGATGTGTAGAGTCTTAAACTCAAATGTTTTGTCATTATTTAATGACTTCAATCCTCAGCTATTTGCCAGACAGGTACACATTTTAGGGGCAACACACCAAAAATATGAGGCAAACATCTGGGCATTCTGCGAAAATATGTACAGTTGAGAGGTATGCCTGGTAGGGATGATTGTCCCTTATGCCTTTGACCACTGATTTTTGTTTTCCTGGTGGGTTAGGAGTGTTACGAGTGGTCTTGCTCATTTTTAATTGACGAAAGGCAATTCTGGACTGCAGAGGCATGTGTATTGTAAGAGCTCTGCTCTCAGACACACACCCCTGCACTTGTACACAGCTCCATGTCCATTTAACAGCAAAGGCAGCGCGCCTTCCTAAATATGCAAGGTGTGCTCCTGTGCTGTATGGGAACAGTCCCTGCCATGCAGGAATAACTTATTCCTGCACGGCTGCTTGCTGAATCCTGGGGTATGTGTTTCACTCAGGACCTTCACAAACAAATTTAGTATTTGAACAAAAAGGAAGCTATTCTGATGATTCATTATCACTCTCTTGGGTTGTATTACTTCTTCTTACTGCTGTTCTGAATATTATTTCTCCTGTTTCTGTTTTGCAAAGATTAATAATGACACCTAACTTTATATCTTATAACTTTTTATGAGTTTCTTTCTCTCATCGAGACCTGATAACCTATCAAATGAAGGACTGTTAAGCTAACTAATAATGGAGTGTAGCAGTGTTTCTATATGTCTGAATATTATTCTTCAGTAAGAGAATATTTGTCAGTATAAACATAAATATGATTAAATGGTGTAAGAACATGTAAAAATGAAAAAAGGACCCTGATTTATTCTACATTTTAGATGATGGGTTTCTTAACAAAATAATAGTGTACTACTACTGATATTCTAATAACGCCAGTAATAAAAATGTACATACATTTTTATTTATTACTGGCCAGGAGTAGTTGTGGCTAATAGTAAAAAAATGCAGTCTTGTATGTCAGATGAATAAATAGGTTCATAGGTTGGTACTAGGCTATCGGCCCTAGGGTCTATACAAGCCTAGCCATAACAAATCCCTGGCTATCTGAAATCTGATATTAAAATTGTATATATCTAAATTTATGCATGTATCACAAGACAGTCAGTGTTTTCCTGTTATGACAGCACTGTGTATTAATTCTTCAAACTTGTATTAATCAGTTACAGTACCTGGCATTATGCATCTCATGTGCCAAAAGTTCACATGTCTGGTTAAATACCTTTAATTAAACATGCAGTAAAATTGAAAACACTTCACAGTAATATGTTTTAAGGTAAAGAAGTCACTATACTGACTTATACATCGTGTTAAGATAAAAAAGTTACTGATTGTCACTAAAATTAAGCTAAATTGTCATATATGGACATTTCCTCAATTTGCCAAAGAGATTTAAGTAGATGTATGTGTGTTATAATGAAAGGGAGGTGTATTATAATCAAAAGAACAAAAGGAGTTACTATTAGGCACTGATATCTGCAAAATCAATTTTTCTTAATACTATTATATGAAATATGTTGCTTTTCCATGCATATTAATAAGATTGTGTGGTATGTTTTAAAAATGAATACTAGTGACAACTTAGCTGCAAAATATTATTTGAGAAAATAGCATTGCATCATGGGTATGTTTTCACCTCCTGGCTGACAGTCTGTCTATCCAAAATCTATTATTGTAAATATTAGTACTTTCTGGGTTTACAAGTGTGTTTTGTTATTAAAGCAGCAAATTTTCAGTAAAAAAATATGCAAAAGAAATAACACTCTACTTAGCAATTAGTATTATGGGCAAGTAAATAAAATGATTCATATCTACAATTTAAATCAGTACTGAAAGACTAAATGAACACACATAACTATAAATTAGTCTCCTGACATTATTAATGACACATTTATCATAGTCATGTTTAAATGCTTCATAAGTTAAACAGATAATCATCAGCTTCAGATAAGCCAAAAAGGATGCGTTATATTCCTTGCGACATTTTCCGAAAAAGAAAAAAAAACAGCATTTAAAGTTCTTACTTTGTAGTAATGGCCATCTTTACTTCGGAGGAGATATAGACATTACCACATTTAATTTGCTTTCACCTGCTCATGTGTGGAGAGATCAATGTACAGGGGGCTGGGGAAAAAGCAGACTTGTAGATTTTTTCCCCTTTTCTAGCATGAGAAATTCCTGTCAGCATTTTTGTTCCTGAGACATGCATCGAGAATGCAGCTCTGGGGAGGAGGGAGCTGTTTACCTACATAAGGGGTATACAGTTCATTTATGTTGTTCCTGTTGCTTGACAGGTTATGTCAATTTCCTGGCCTTCATTTCTTTTAAAAACTATATTTATTGGTTTACCACATCCTACAACATTTTGATAAAGCTTAAAGAACTGATAAATATGTTAATAACATGGAAACCTTTTCTTTCACTGGCCTTCATTTCTTGACAGTCTCGGAAAACTGCTTGTGACAAATCATCATTCTCTGTTTGCTGTAAGATCCTGCATGTGTTTAAGAAGCAACAGATATTCTTGGAGAACACCCTGTTTAAAACTACGTGGCTTGGTCAGCAAAAAATACTAATAAACAAAATCCCTGTTTATGCATACAGAGTCATTGTGGTCTGCATTTGCTAATTGCACATCATCCCAGTGTGAAAAAGGGTATACTAAACTCTGCCTAACACCTGCTATGACCTTGTTAAATGTAAAGCAAAATGAAAGTCCATTTTACAGCAACTACAACAAGCTTAATTCCAGACTGCATAAATTCCTGTTGTCAGTAACATTTCATCATGTGAATAAAAATTGTGCTGCCATACCTTTGCATATCTATATACTCCGTCAAATAAACTGGCAAACAACCTGGACATCAAAACAATTCATGCAACCACCAAGACTAGACTTAACAAATGGCCTAGTCTTCATCTACAAAAGAATGTTTTTTATGGCTCTGCATTCCCAGGTGGTCATAAACTGATATGCACAGAGTTTTGATTGGTGCTTGCCTGATTACTTCCATGTACTATTAAACATGAGAGGACATCACTCTTCAGCTCCAGCAAATTTCAGTGTTAAGCTGTTCCTAAGTACAGACATGCAAAAAAAAGAAAAAAGTATTCCTTTTGCAAATCATATATTTCAGAAAGTTCCACCACACTAACAAATGAGACTTTTTACCTGCAAAACCCACCTGAACATGAAAAACTGGATTGGCCTCCACACCTGATTCAAATTTAATAACTATGTAAAGCTGTGCTACCATATCAAGAGCTTTGTTAACACAGATCATTATCACAGTTCTGCATATCTTAATTAGAGACTTAAAATATATATTCAGTTATGCCATGTCATTTGTGCTATATTGCAATAATATATACATCACACAATAAGAAGCTATTTATTATTTGAATAACTGACCTTAATAAATATACATTAAAAAGACATAAAGGGAGGACGAGGGCAAATCTGTTCCCACAGCATACTTCGATTTGGCAAAGGCCTTTAACACAATCCCACACTCAGGCATTACTGAAAATCTTAGCAAACTGAATGTAAACCCATTTGTTCTAAAATGAGTTGCCAAATGGCTCTCAGACCGGTAACACACTATCAAAGTGGGTGACTCCACATCAACCAGTAAACCTGTCACCAGTGGTGTGTCACAAGGGTCAGTGCTGAGCCCCCTATTGTTTGGGATATACTTCTCAGAAATCCAGGCCAAACTAAGGAGCTGTGGCTGACCAAGTTTGCAGATGACTACAAACTGGGTGCAGTTACCGAATACCCAAGTGATGGCAGTATACTTCAGTAGGGTCTTACTTAGACCAACGACTGGTGCCTTAGTCACAGTCTCAAACTGAATGCAAAGAAATGCATTGTCATTCCTTTTGGTAAAAACAATATCCCTTCCTGCTATCAAATTAACAATACCCTATGTACCAATGAAGTGATAAGACATCTGGTATCATAAGTACACTGCGACCTTAACTTTGACCACCATGTGTATACTGTAGTAAGGAAGGCCTTCTACATAGCACACTTAATTAGCAAAGGCATTGCCTCTAGAGCAAAGGAGGTTTTAACATCTCTATACTCATCACTGATCAAGTCAATAACTAAGTATAAAGCCCCTTTTGGTTTGTACCGTAAAAAGCACCTGCAGCAATTGGAGAGACCTCAGAGGTTTCTAATAAAGAAGACCAAGGGACTCCAGCACATGCCTTACACAGACTGACTAAAGATCCTGTCACTATAGTCTGTATCATATAGATTTCTTGGGGGAGACTTATGCCTGTCTAACATGAATGAAACTGCTGCATATCCATAAATCAAACTTGATTAGTGCTACCTATTCCAGGGACCTAAATGTGGCCTGTGACATGAATAGCATGTGCTGGAGGGATAGATTTGCCTCCCAGTGACTGCCGCATTTTTGGAGTGGGCTGCCAATTCACGTGAAGCAGACCACCTCTATGACACTGTTCAAGAGGAACTTGGATGAGTGGATGGGGCACTGTAAATTCTTACCAGAGATAGCGCTTACAACCCTCCAGGACCTGGGCAGTCATTACTAAATACAATCCTGGTTATTGATGAGAGTATCTATAGTATTACATTGGGATGAAATGGCTAGGCTTGAAATGAGCTCTGGGTCGATAGCCTAGTAACCTCCTATGATCCCATTGTAGTGGAAATGTGTTTTCAAATCCCATCATTACTTAAAAAGTAATTTTATAATACATTCAAGGATCCGGAGTTGCATGTCCCATGACATAAGGTAAGTTGGTACAGCTTGATTATCAAAGATTGTATTATGTGTGCATTATTGCTTACAGCTTTATAACCTCAGGCTGAATTCTTTATAACAATTGCAGCCATATTATTTTTCTCAATTGCAGCCATATTATTTTTCTGTCTGTCTCTGCCTTAGATGGCAGAAAAGCTAGAAAGCCTTTATTTGTGATGAGGACAATGCCCAATAGATTTGATACGTCTGTAGACAGACAGGATTTTTTGGTCACTGGATCACAATGACCAACTTGGATCACAGTTGTAAAGAATGATTTTTAGTGCTGGACAGGCAGATGGATACTGGCTAATTTTATAGGTGATAAGAAGCTGTGTATGTGTTAGTAGATGAGACCGTTCTAAACAATTTAGGCTTTTAGTGTTATATATACAGTGGTGGGTTCTAAAAAGGGTATTTGTTTCAGCTTTAGCAAATTTGTTATAGGATTGTTGAAGTTTTAATTTTTGTGAAGCCTGTTGGTTAATAAGGATGGGAGTGCCATAAAGAAGTGTGAGGAGGTGATAAGTAGTGGCAAGTATAGTTTTAGTTGTATCAGTGAGAAAGTTTTTGGATCTGTAAAGCATCCCTAGTTTTTGCTAAGTTTTTCTTATGCAATTTTGTAAATGCAGGTCAAATGTAAGCTTATCGTTTACTATCACCCCTAATAGTTTGCTAACTTCAATGGCTGTATTATCAAGAGAGGACTTTTCAATTTTTGTTTTTTAATGAGAGAAGGATTTGGGGTGAAAAGTAGTAGTTTGGTGGTTTTTGGGTTGAACATGAGTTGTGAGTTATGAAGCCACGATTCAGTGGCTGTTAAAGCTTCCTGGGTAATTTTTTCGAGGTGTACCATGTTGTCAAATGTGCAAATGAGAGTGGAATCAACTGTATATTGCATTAGGGTGACCTGTTCTGTGGATGTATAGAGTGTGTTGGTGAAAATGAAGAGGTGGGGACCAAGGATAAAGCCTTGTACTATACCAGTGGTGACTGGGAGATAAAGAGAGCCATTTTACTGATACCAACATGATAGAAACCTTTTGAACCACAGAAAGGCAGGCTGAGAGAGACCTAGTTAGGAATTTTGAAGTAGAAGTTTGCTATGACTAACTCTATTGAAGGCTTTAGACAAGTCTAGAAATAAGGAAGAGACTAGTTTGCCATTACTGTATCTCTAGCTTTATTGACAATATCTGTATAAGTAAGAAGGGCAGTGCTAGTACTATGAGAAGGACTGAAGCCATGTTGTGCAGGGGATAGGAGTTCTTCCTGCAGGAGATAGTCTAACAATTGTTTTTTGAAAACATTTTTCAAGTATTTTGGTGAGGGGAGATAAGATTGCTATAGGTCTAAAGTTGTTAATGTTTGTTGTTCCTGATTTGTACAGATGGATAATGTGTGACTTTTTCCAGAGAGATGGAACTTGGGATTCCTGGACTGACCTATTTATAAGGAATGAGACAGGATAGGAAATGCTGTTGTTTGCTATTTTTAGGTATTTGTTGGGAAGGTCATCAGCTGAAGAAGGCCATGGCTTAAGTTTGTTTAAGAATAGTTTTACAAAGGATGTGGGCACAGGTTTGAAGGTGAAAGTGGATGTGGTGATATGTGGTTGTTGGGCAGGGCTGGGATAAGATGTTGAGGAATCCTTGGTTAGAGATGCTGTACTATCTATAAAATAAGAGTTGAACTGTATTGCAGTTTCAAGTGTTCAGTTATTGGGAGAGGGGTTAGAGTTGAATTTTTGGCCAGGCTGTAAGATTTCTTAAACGGATGTCCAAAATGTTTAGTTCTGTTTATTATTATTCTGAAAGTTAGTGTAGTAATGTAATGTAGTTAATGTAGTACAATTGCAAAGGATTATAAAGTTTTCACGATATTTAGCTGTTTTATATTTTTGCCATTCTTTCCATGCTTTTTCTCTATCATGCATTTGCATTTACTATTTTTTGATAGACACATTCCTTCTAGGAGGTGCAAGGCTATTTAGGATATTTAGAAAAGTTGTATTGAATTCATTTACGGCACTGTCTAAGGGGAGGATTTTTAGGAAGTTCCAATTAATAGATGCTTGTGTATTAATGAAAATTTCTTGGTTAAACTTGGAAAGGTTGTGTATTGTTTTATAAATATGCTGTTTAACTGGATGTGTGAGATATCTAGTCATATAGACTGGGAGATGATCACTGAGAGAGTCTGAAATTGTAACTGTGGTGGTGTATTTATTAGGGTTTGAATCACATGACTGGAGTGGAGCATAAATAAAAGCTGTAAAATACACTTTTGGTGCAGACTACAGTTCAGTAGATGAAGTACTGCAAGCAAAATAGATTTCATTTCACTAAAAATTTATACAGGGACAATGTCACTGATATGAACCAACATTTGATTAACTTGAACTACCTCTTTTATTTAACAATATTTAGTGTATGAACCATATAGAAAATGCACCCAAACAAGCCTGTATACAAACTCAGTTTTTTGCAGTAAAAACCAAGATTAAGCACTTTTGTCTTTCACATAGAAGTCTTCATTATTCATATCTAGTGTAGATTTACAGGGGTCTATATTAGAACACTGAACATTTGAAAAGTCGAGTGTTCTAATATCGACCCGTTTTCAGCAAATGCTGAAAATATTGAAGAAACAGGAAACCTAATTCTTTCCTAGGGAAAGAATTCGGTTGTCTGTTTCTGTTGCTTTGGTATTTTCAGCGCTCTGGTGGAAAGTTACGGGTCAGGTTAAGGTAAGTGTGCAATTGTGTGGACGTGTGGGTTAGGGTGTGTTAGGTGAGTTAGGGTTAGGGCGCGGGTCAGGTAACTGTGTGATTGTGTGGACGTGTGGGTTAGGGCGGGTTAGGTGAGTTAGGTTTAGGGCACGGGTGAGGTGACTGTGCGATAGTGACGTACCTTAGGGTTAGGGTTTGGGTTAAGGTAAGTGGATAGTTAGTGGTGTATGTATAGTTCAGTGTAGGGTTAGGTGTAAGAGTTTAGGTGTATGTGTGTGGATTGCTGTTTGTTTGGTGTGCTTGTGTTGTGTGTATGTGTTTTAGAACAACAAATTTTTTTCCTAGGAAAAAATTTGCTGTTCCGAATGTTCGTGCTTTGTATTTTCGATTGCTAGGGTTCGATATTAGAACACTCGGCATTTTGAATGTTCGGTGTTCTAATATAGACCTGATTTACAGGTAAGAGTCAGCAAAAATAAATAAATAAATAAAACTTTGTTCACAGTCATGTTTGTAAAGAATACTAAGAGCAAGTTAACAATGGATATTTAAGAGATAAAGTCAACATATTACTAATGTCTAAATTATAAGGGATAGCTGTAGATGAGTTTCAACAGAAATAAGCAGAATAAAACTATATATCATCCAGTCAGGCAACAGCAAACAGAAAACATAATATTCAAGTAACCCAGAGTGCGATCACTTTATTTCATATATTGGTTGTACAAGAAGGTATTGGTCTTGCAATACTAACATTAATAAACCAAAGACATACACGAAGCTCATGAAATAGATGAATATCTCACTACATACTGGCAACACCATAATGATTTGAATATCACAGTAAGCCAACAACAGCACTGGCAGTATGGTTAAAATATATATTAAGTTATACAATGTCACATTTCTTTTGTGGAAAACCATGCCTAAAATGTACGGTTTATTCTGAAAACAATATTCTCATAGATATTAAATTATTTCTGTGGTTATAAGGATTAAGACATCATCAAATTTCCTTGGGGGGAAAAAAACAGGGATTGGATTACAGAAAAATAAGGAGTTACTCAGTGTTTAGCTGTAACGTGAAACTCAGCATACACTTAACCAGAAAAAAATGACTCAGGAGGTGGGCTCCAAATGGACCCCTCATGAATAAATAATTACCTATTTCAGCAAGCTGCTGGATGGCTTAGTACTGCTACTGCCTAGTTCTACGTAAGCTATTGCCTAAGTAATCAAATATGTCAGTGTCATGGGAATGTGACGATAGGAATACACCAGCATACGGCTGGGTGATGACCTGTATGTATGGACTGATTTCCATAAACCTGAACTATTGCTTGAACAGTTCTTGAATAATTAGCGTAACAAGAAACTGCACATGGTTCAGTATGCGTGTGGTTTGGTTAAGCTGTTTGTAGAATAAATAATACTTTTATGGCCACATATCATTAAACATTGAATTGCTGGGTTCCTAGTGTAAAACATCAGGGAAAGTGGTAATTTACAACTTGAAGGTGATTCAGAGACACATACTACATGAAAGCACAATGGTCAACACTGTGAGGTATGCAGTATAGGCAAATGAGCAAATAATGACATGTAAATGAGAAAACCCATGCAAAAGAGCAACACAGAATATGCAAATACAGAGAACCAGGATGACTTCTGATTCACAAATGTATAAAATGTCAGTACTGCATGCCTGTGCCATACAGTACCTAACAGGAGCCATGTGAAGCAGAGCAAAAGAAATAGCTCAAGAGTATGGAAACCACCTTTTAACCAGTGCTGGCAATGTTGCACATCAGGGCAACCCAAGCAAATGAAGATGATATAGGCAGTGGGTTTCATATCAACATCAGGCAGATCTAGAATGAATTAATCATTTCAGAGTGGACAAGGAAAAAAGACCAAATTTAACTTTCACCTATATATATATATATATATATATAAAACTATATATATATATATATATATATATATATATATATATATATATATATATATATATATATATATATATATATATATATATATATATATATATATATATATATATATATATATATATATATATATATATATATATATATATATATATAAATATATTTGTCTCTTTGCCCTCTGTTGTCTGTTGACCTCCCTCCTGGCCAATTTGTTCATCTCTCGGATGACAGTCTAGATGGAGGGTCCAACATTTAGATAGCCATCAGGGCATCAGGATTGTTTTTTTTTTTTTTTTTTTTTTCTCCCATGTCTTAACTTATGTATACTTACCTAGGCATGGGGGAGAAGCATGCAATGGGAAATTCATGGAAAATGTCCCCTATTTCTGTAAGTGGTGTTCCCTGCAAGTAGGTATACCCCTCCTCTTTGAATTTGAGTACTGGTTTTCATCGGGGGGGGGGGCTACACCACCTAGTGAGCTCCCAAGTGCACATGAACCTCTTTCACCCCAGGAGAGGTGAAATAACTATACCCTTTCACTCCTTCCCCTCCTTGTTTGGCTTCTCCACTGGTGGGGCACCTAATTGAACCCCATTTGTCTGGGTCACAGTAAGGGCTTTATTCTTCTGCACCATGGAGCCAATCACCCATAAATGAAATTAAGAAGTATATGCAATATGCCCACTTCTATAGACAGAAAGGTATTTGTATCACTGACCATCCAAGCTACAAGGACTTTGAAGCAATCTACAGGTGGACCCTTTAAATATATTACAGACATCTATATTGCTACTACTTAACCAGTTCTTCAGCATTATACTAAAACATGTGGAGAAGCATATCTGGTCCCCAAGGACACCATATAAGGGTACCAACACCATGCTGGCATTCAACAAGATTACATACTTCTCTGAGGTCTTTGGTATCACATATTGTACCATCTTACTATTAAAGTCTCATCTAATTGAGATGCACAAAGATACAGTATGTAGGAGGGGCTATCACTCCCTGAATTTACAATTTGTCTGTAATGTCCAGGACATTATCAATAATGTCTCCATGTTGTTTGTCTTTTGGCTTTTCCTGGTCAGGGATCACCACAGAGGAACTCCGGTCTGCTAATGATTGGCAGTAGATTTTCGTGAACGCTGAGGTGCCAGCTCGACGTCCAACCTTCAACGAAGGATAATGTCTCCAGGTAGCATTCATCAATTTGCATGATTCACACATTTGTCATGCCTGACCATTACCAACAAATCCTTACAGGGAGTTTTCCACATGGTGACCTTGTTTGTAGGTGCATCACATTGCAGAGAGAATGAGTATACAGACAGCTATAATGCATGCTGGGAATAGGCCACATGTAATATTGTGTCTTTTATGCACCAGGTAATGCTGGATATGCCCTTGAGACATGGATTATGATCCTCCCATTCACTAATTCGCAGATTATGGAGGAAATGACATACAACACAGTCTACGCTGAAACGTAAAACATTATGGAACATCTATTTAGCCTGCTGTAGCGATGATTCTACTGTTCAAAACCTCTGTTGGAGCACTATAGTACTGCCTTGATATAAACAATAAAATGCTTGTAGTCTGCATCACTCTACACAACATGTTTTTTTGAAAAAGTGTGGTGCAGCTGGACAACACCATAGCAGGCAATGACAGGTATGGTTGGAAGTTGATACAGGTCCCAGTGAAAGCAGCAATGGATGCAGTATGTTCCAGCCCTGGTAAAGTAGTGATGATTGGTCCACAGCTATGGGCCATGACACATACAATGCAGAATGCAGAATGATATGATCCATTCTGTAATAGTGAGTCTGTGCAGAGCAGTGCAAGGTCTGGCCGCACTGTTCATCAGATATCAACATAACCCCACAGGTAATGGTTAAGAAGGTCACAGCCGTCATCACTTGGACAGGTGAGAGGACATGAGAATGAGAAACTTATTTGCAGCAAATATTTGATCACAGCAACAGTGCCTTAGAAAACACCAACACTTTCAAATACTCAAGTGTATGGCTAGGACAATTTCTCAGCTTCACTCTCTATTTCAACAAAACAAGGGAAAAGGCTAACACCCTGCTATTCTGGTCGAATAAGCTCTCTGTATTTCTAATCAAAAAGCAACCAGATCACCCACTGGTAAAGGTGTCCTCCTCTTTCAACTGGAGTATGGAATCCCCTTGGTAGCATCTGCTTCAAAGACAAATGCCACACACATGAAATCTGTAGTCTTATCATTTTATCCCCTAAGCTTGAACAAATGTTGGGAGGGTGGCCTAATGGTTAAGGTGTTTGCCTTACAAACACAAGGTACAGGGTTTGAATCTCACAGGGGATAACTGGCTAGGCTTAAAATGGCTTGCAAGGGCAGTTAGCCTAGTACTAGCCTATGAACCTATGAACCTATGAACCTATGAACACTGGAAATCTCTAGAAAAAGAAAAATTGTTCCCAGTCAAACAAAGAACTGACTTTCCATTAGGGTCCCAAGTATTCAAATGAATATGCAATCAAGCATTCTCTGTCTCTTAGCAACTATTACCATACATCTTCCTTTACTACTAGCCCCCCAAAAAAGATTCACTGCATCTCTGTTCTCATCTCTAAACTTTTTGAATCTGTTCCCCCATCTCAAAGAAATATCATCACACCCAGTCTTACAGATACAACTACAAATTCATCTTCTGAAACTTGCCATATATCACTGTTATGCCCCTGGCACATTACCTATGCACACCATATTCTGCCACTGTCTACTAACTGTATTGCTCACTATACCCATCTAAGTGTGCATCACACTTACCCTTAAGTTCATTTCAGCTTCAATCAACTGCATAATGTAAATAATTTCTCATACTGGATGCTTAAGTATACCTGTCTTATTGT